>NC_136146.1:17500-25000 GCF_965212315.1 Lampetra planeri | reverse complement strand
TATTCCGAAACTCGCTGACCATTGTTTAAATAACACTTCTTATGGAGAGGTGAATTATTTAAACAAAGGGAAGGAGCAGCAATGGGCTCTCCTTTATCTCCTGCTATAGCAAATTTGTACATGGAAAACTTTGAAACCAGAGCACTTGCCTCGAGCACATTAAAACCATCCTTTTGGTTTAGATATGTGGATGATACTTTGGTTGTCTGGCCACATGGTAAAGATACACTTAACGATTTTCTAAATCATCTCAATGCACAAAACCCGGCCATTCAGTTCACCATGGAAATGGAGGTGAATGACACACTCCCGTTCCTGGATATTTTACTTGGGCATGGCCTAAATGGTAAAATAACACACAGCGTTTACAGAAAGCAAACGCACACTGATGCCTATCTGAATGCGAAATCGCATCATCACCCAGCTCAAAAATCCTCTCTAATCAAGACGCTCATACATCGGGCTAAAACAGTGTCAGATGATGAAAGTCTAGTGAGAGAGATTAAACATGTTAAAGAAGCACTAAGACAGAATGGCTACAATAATGCTCAAATTAACAGAGCACTAAATGCCAAATCACGATCGCAAAGCAACACTGCTGAAAGCGATCAGATTATTAAAACAATAAAAAAATACCATTTATCTCAGGAGTAACTGACAAATTAGCCCGTGTTTAGCAAAAGCAAAACATTACAGTAAGATTTGGTACAGTACACAAAATTCAACAACTAGTAACGTGCACTAAAGACGAATTACCTAAATTATCAACAGAAGGTGTATATCGGATTAATTGTGTATGTGGCAGATGCTATATTGGACAGACAGGGCGTAACGTTAGTGTAAGACTAAAAGAACACCAGAGAAATATTAAACTATCGCAAACACAACTGTCGGCAGTGGCAGAACATGCTTACCAACAGGGACACTCAATTGATTTTGACAACGTTGAAGTGTTGTGTAAAACTAGTTACTACTGGCAAAGACTAATTAGAGAATCCATTGAGATTGAGAGAAACAGAAATAACTTTAATCGCTCCGACAGCTACAGGCTTAGTGCGGCCTGGAAGCGTATTATTAAATAAGATGCATTACAATTCCTTATAAGGGAAACAAGCACTAACTGATTATTAATGTAGCATAATCACAATAGAACACATTCCAAATGATTACTAATCTACAACTCGCATCGTAACAATAGCCTTATTACTAATCAAGTATATAATTACAATAACCCCCCCTCAAATCTTTGCACCTGATGAGTTAATGAGTTAATGATGACGTCACCCTGCTGCTGCTCTATATAAGAACGGGAGACACAGCAGAGCCTCACCATTCTGGCGAATTGCCCGATGATGCTGGATGCAATTACCAGCGAAACGTCGTACTCAAATTGTAAATGTTGTGGTTTCACGCTTCAACACACCGGTGGGCTAAAGCAGTGAACTATTTGTCTTTTGTCAACGTGACACTTTTTTACTGATTGGCCGTGTCGGGTGGTGGAGGGTTACGACACATTTATAAATAACGCGATCTAAACCCAAAAATCGTTGATTATGGTGCTGTAGCGCCACCGTGTGGTCACGTGGTACCACTTCAGCGCCTGGCGCGGTGACAGCAGCAGTGGCACTGTGCGGCGTCTTCACGGCTTCATTGCAGCCAACCCGCTTGGGACTAACGCCAGGACGCAGCAGCAGCAGCGACTCACAACTGCGGGAACGCGCGGGGTGACGCCTGACAGCGGCAACTGCTGGCGAACTGTGTTGGCCTGTACTGCACATGTCCACCAAGATGGCAGACGTAACCACGAATTAAATACCAGCCAAGTTTGGTGGCGATTGCTTTCACGGTGTGGATTTGTATTTGGAACATACTTTCATTTTCATACATGGAAGTGTCGGAGATTGAATAACAAAAATACACGTTACATGGAGTTACTATTTTTTTAATATGAAGAACACAGGTGCTGAGAGAAATTAGAAAGGGGAAGAGATAATTAAGGAAGTGGCACTGTCGATGTAATGAACGAGGGCGCAGCGAGCAGTAGAGGCCAGGTGGTGAACGAGAGTCGTGACAGGCGGCTAGAGGATGATTGATGGGAAGGCGCGTGCGGAGCGAGGCGTCACGTGGGGGGAGGTTGAGGGCGGGGCGGGGCGGGGCGGGGCGGGGCGGGGCGGGGCGGGGCGGGGCGGGGCGGGGCGGGGCGGGGATTCCCCACGCAGGGCGCCATCTCGGCTGGGCACCGCGTGGAGGACGCGTGGTTCTTGTGGCGTCGTTGAATTCGTCTTCAACTACCGATCACAGCTGCTCCATGTGGCTTAGCAGCTCCTCAAGGTGGATCACCAGCTCGACCATATGGCTTACCAGCTCGTCTAGGTGGATTCCCAGCTCCTCAAGGTGAGTTGCCAGCTCATTCAGTGGAATCTTTTTGTCAAACACAGTTACGAGGCCTGTCTTGTGTTTAGAGTTAGTAATAGCCTAGATTCGTAGACCGTCGCTTTTTTAAGTGTAACATTTAAGCTATTTAAGTGCAAAATCCTCTCATTGTTTTTCATTGTAATGAGGCGAGGAGGAGACTGTAACACGTTCCCAAGAGGGATGAAGTTTTAAATCGTGCGTCAACACGTGTTTAGATTGCGGCCTGCGTGGTGATTATCGGCAGCCTGTATGTAATTCAGGCGAGTCCGTGCTCTGAATATTGAGTTTTTGCGAGGTTTTTTTCAAATATACTTCCCTACGATCGATTTCGTTTATTTTGTGTAATCTGACAGTGATTGTCAACCCCCCCCCCCCCCGCAATCATTTCCCGAAATATATTTCAGAACAAACGTTAAGGTGCAAAGTTGACAATTTGTCAATACAAAAGAGCGTTGGGTTTGTTTAGGGTTAGCGGTTAAGGGTTAGGGTCAGGGGGGTTAGGGTTTAGGGAAAGGGTTAGTATGATATATGTAGATTAAAAGTCAGACATTTCACGATGAAATGTTCAAGTAAATATTAAAATTGGTTTACTAACTCATGCCGTTTTTAGCCAAAATTAGCAAAATTTTTACATCTTTATTTTTCAACAAAAGTTCATTCCTCTTTTGTATTTAGCCGTAGTATGCTATATATTACATTAAAAGTGACAAATTTAACGATTGCATTTTCACATCTTTAAAAGATATCAGCATACTAACCTATGCAGTTTATTTGCTAAAATGAGCCAAATTTTTACATCTTAATTTTCCAAGAAAAGTTAATTCCTCCTTTATGTTTAGCATTAGTATGCTATATATTACATTAAAAGTGAGACATTTCACGATTACATTTTCACGTCTCAAAAAGAAAATCAGCATACTATCTTATACAGTTTTTTTGCCAAAATGAGCCAAATTTCCATAGCTTTATTTTTTAACAAAAAGTGCATTCCATTGTGTTTGCTGTAGTATGCTACGTATTACGTACAAAATTGAAAATTTCACGATAAAATTTTCACCTCAGTTATGCCAAGAAAATCATCATACCTTCTTTGGCCATAAAGCAAATTGGCATACTAGCCTATGCCGTTTATGGACAAAATTGTGTAAGGGTTTGGGTGAGGGTTAGGATTAGGGGTTAGGGTTAGTGGTTAGGGGTTAGGGCTAGGAGTTAGTGGTTGGGGGTTAGGGTTAAGGTAGTTAGGGTCCAGGTCGATGTTAAGGGTTAGGGTCATGGTTGGATTAGGGTTAGAGTTCAGGGTTAGGGTTAGGCATTAGGGTTAGGGTCAAGTTCAGGGGGTTAGGGTTAAGGGTTAGTATGACAACTACAGTGCCTCGGCACGATAACAGCAGCAGTGGCACTGTGTGGTGTCTTCACGGCTTCATTGCAGCCAACCGTACTTCGGACAAACGCCAGGACGCCACATCACCAGCGACTCACAACTACGAATTGATTGCTTGTGATACTGCACTTGTCCACCAGAGGGGACACGTAACACGTCAAGCGCGGTAAAAATAATATTTAAAACAACTTTTTTTTAAACACGCTTTTATGAAATGTACGAGTAATGACAGAACTCCACGACTCCAGGAAGTGGCCCTGAAGCTTTCCAAAATGTAAGGGACCGTGGTCAATTACAGCCAATGTCAGTTGACCGTGGACAATTAGACCCAAGCCAAAACATAACATATAAAAAATATTGTTTAAAAATAAATAAAAAATTATGATAGAATATAGTATTTGTCATTAGTTTGACATAAGTATACCAAGTTTGCAGTCGATACCACATTGGGAAGTGGGTTAAAATTGAGTTACAAGATTTGAGGATACGACGACAACAACAACAGACAGAGTGAGTTAAAAGAAAGCGTGTAAAAACGAAGCTATCCGGCCGATTTGCACTGCAATGCTTTATTTCTTTACGGATTTTCAAATAACAAACTACTGCATTGACATCCCAAGCTGTCCCATACATTTAGACCATTGAATATTTGGTGAACATCGGTGCTGAAATAGTGAAACGCACTGCATTCTCAAACAGTGCGCTTCAAATCGGCAACAATCACACCCATCATCGACTTCAATGCAAAATGCCGCCCCGGTTCCACAAGTCACACAAGCAAGTGGTGTGTGCCCTTCGACTCTACTCGACAGTCGCGCCATATACGATTCAACTCATCTCGCTGAGATGCGTTTAAAGGCATATTTGAGGCATCTCACTTGCAACCCTAAGAAGTCCTAAATCCAAAGCAGGAGTCTCAATTCCAAATCTCGGAGTTCCGATTCTTCATGCGGGAATGTGAACACCAAGGAAGTGGTTGTGGGGCTCCCGGAAATGGAATAGGGACTCCCAAAATAATCCATATACAGTACCCTGTTAGCCTAGTTAGGGTTATGGTAAACGGTTAGGGGTCAATGAGAAGTGAATTCCTCCATTGAATTGTCTTACAATGCTGTATATACAATACAAACTGGGCAATTTAACATGTATATTTTTTGGGTGAAAAAATCGACATAGCAGTCAAATACACTAAATGCATGTGGAGGGAAGAACATGCAAACTATGAACATACAGCAGTTGTGAGGGACGGGGTTCAACTTACGACTTCCTGTATACCAGGCAAGGTAGTTACATTCTTGCCACTCTGAATTCCTCCATTGACGTTAGTCTCACTACGTGATGGATGAAGCAAAAACTGTAAAATTAAAGGTACTAGGTGTTTTTTTGCAAAAAATAGCCACATTTATAAATAACGCGATCTAAACCCAAAAACGTTGATTATGAATAACATTGGTCGCGAAAGCCTACGTGTTAAACCAAATTTTTGACTTGCAATTTTTTAATTAGAAGCTCATTCCTCCAATGCCTTTAGTCATACTATGCTATATATGAAATGAAATTTGGTGATTATACAAATACAGTGATACCTCGGTTCACGAAGTTAATTCGTGAACTGACTCTGGTCGCGAACCGAATTGGTCGTGAACCGAGGCACATTTTCCCATAGGGTTCAATGTAAATCCGATTAATCCGTTCTGACCTTTTTTGTGTGTTTTTGATGCACATAAATATGAAACAAATTACAATACACATTAGTACTGTACAGTATAGTAATGTATAAAGAGAGAACACTAACCTTGCTTGAGATGACTTTTGGCATTGAGGAAGGCGGGTGGGAGGCGGTTATTGTTTGGAGGGAGAGTCCCCCTCCATAAGGACATCAGGGGGATCTCCTTCAGGGGTTTCCTCTCTCCTTTGTCTCCTAGCTGCAGGCTCAGTTTTGCTGAAAAATCTGTCCAATGTCAATGTCTCTTCCTGCGCTGCATAACCCTCCAGGAAATGAGAGACCACATTATCATTCATGAGATTTAACACTCTGTTCGTGACAGTTATGTTGGGGTGGTGCTTTTCAAAAAAGTCATGGCACTCATTACATTTTTGCATAATGGATGTCATGGCATCACTGCTAACCTCCTCCTTTTCTTCCTCTGTTGACTTTGCCATCTTGTACTCTGAGGCCAGATCAGTCACACGAATACCACTGTCATGCTTTTCTACAATTTCCTTCTTCAGCTCAATGGTTATTTTCTTCACAACCTTGCCTTTACTACTGCTCTGCACTTTATTTTTGCCACCATGCTTGCGCTGCACATTCTTGTCACCTGCATTTCCACTTTGCACATTGTCACTTGCATTTCCACTTGGCACATTGTCACTTGCATTTCCACTTGGCACATTGTCACTTGCATTTCCACTTTGCACATTGTCACCTGCATTGCTGTTCTTGTCACCTTCATTGCGGCTCCGCACTTTCTTCTTTCCACCATGCTTCTTGGGAGCCATATTGGGAGTCCAGTACAGTAAGCACTCAACGGGTGAACTGTACAATACAGTACAGTAAGTACAGTATTGTACAGTAGTACAGTACTGTATGTGCTAAAAAGCACACCAAAAAGCAAAAAGTCACTGAAAGTGTCTTCACAGTACTCACAGTACTTCTTTCTGTGTCTCTTCTTCTCTCCACGATCTTCCTACAGGAAGTCACGACCATGTGACAGCCTGGAAATAGCATTAAAATGGCCGCGGCTCCTGTTCGTGAACCGAAGCGGAGTTCGTGAACCGGAGCAGATTTTTATGAACTTTTCTGTTCGTCAACCAAGTTGTTCGTGAACAGAAGCGTTCACTGTATATTTTTTCTCGAGAAAAAAATCGACAATTTAATTAGGGATAGGTTTAGCTTTTGGGGTTATGAAGGTGCAAAGTTGACCATTGTTCAATGCAATTTCCCATTGGAAAAAGTCTTAATTGTTGCAAAACATTTCTAAAAAGCCCTTATTTTGCTTGTCAATAGCAAAGCACTGCAACCAAAAGACACAGAGAGCCAGTTGTTGTATTTCCTGATTGCAGAATATGTAGGCGACAAATTGTCCAGAGGTTTGACAAAAAACATTTCCAAAGCATTTGCAATTTCTGCGCCCCAGAATTGTACGAAAAACATACTTAAACATGCGTTGTGTCGACTGAGGCACGCACACACCCCGTTGTAGGAGGAATTGCGTTTATGAAACAATTCAATGTACACCGGCTTCTGTTGCTAAGTGTGGCTAACTTGTTCTAGGCTTTCATCTTCTTGGTTCTTTCGGTAAAGTCGCGTAGAAGGGAAGTAATAAAATAATAAAAATAAAACATAATAAAATAATTCTCACGACGTTTCGGCCACAACGCAAGCAGCCGTCCTCAGGTGAAGACTAGGTCTGTCGGGGAGACGTAATAATTCTCACGACGTTTGGGCCACAACACAAGCAGCCGTCCTCAGGTCTGTCTGTCTCCCCTCAGGTGAAGACTAGGTCTGTCTCCCCGACAGACCTAGTCTTCACCTGAGGACGGCTGCTTGCGTTGTGGCCAAAACATCGTGAGAATTATTATATTATGTTTTATTTTTATTATTTTATTACTTCACTTCTACGTGACTTTACCGGAAGAACCAAGAAGATGAATCCCTGCAGTCACGGAAGCTTTAAATCGAAAAATTGTTCTAGGCTGCT
>NC_136146.1:0-5000 GCF_965212315.1 Lampetra planeri | reverse complement strand
TCGTCGGCCCGGGTTGTTGTCGTCGGCCCGGGTTGTTGTCGTCGGCCCGGGTTGTTGTCGTCGGCCCGGGTTGTTGTCGTCGGCCCGGGTTGTTGTCGTCGGCCCGGGTTGTTGTCGTCGGCCCGGGTTGTTGTCGTCGGCCCGGGTTGTTGTCGTCGGCCCGGGTTGTTGTCGTCGGCCCGGGTTGTTGTCGTCGGCCCGGGTTGTTGTCGTCGGCCCGGGTTGTTGTCGTCGGCCCGGGTTGTTGTCGTCGGCCCGGGTTGTTGTCGTCGGCCCGGGTTGTTGTCGTCGGCCCGGGTTGTTGTCGTCGGCCCGGGTTGTTGTCGTCGGCCCGGGTTGTTGTCGTCGGCCCGGGTTGTTGTCGTCGGCCCGGGTTGTTGTCGTCGGCCGGGTTGTTGTCGTCGGCCCGGGTTGTTGTCGTCGGCCCGGGTTGTTGTCGTCGGCCCGGGTTGTTGTCGTCGGCCCGGGTTGTTGTCGTCGGCCCGGGTTGTTGTCGTCGGCCCGGGTTGTTGTCGTCGGCCCGGGTTGTTGTCGTCGGCCCGGGTTGTTGTCGTCGGCCCGGGTTGTTGTCGTCGGCCCGGGTTGTTGTCGTCGGCCCGGGTTGTTGTCGTCGGCCCGGGTTGTTGTCGTCGGCCCGGGTTGTTGTCGTCGGCCCGGGTTGTTGTCGTCGGCCCGGGTTGTTGTCGTCGGCCCGGGTTGTTGTCGTCGGCCCGGGTTGTTGTCGTCGGCCCGGGTTGTTGTCGTCGGCCCGGGTTGTTGTCGTCGGCCCGGGTTGTTGTCGTCGGCCCGGGTTGTTGTCGTCGGCCCGGGTTGTTGTCGTCGGCCCGGGTTGTTGTCGTCGGCCCGGGTTGTTGTCGTCGGCCCGGGTTGTTGTCGTCGGCCCGGGTTGTTGTCGTCGGCCCGGGTTGTTGTCGTCGGCCCGGGTTGTTGTCGTCGGCCCGGGTTGTTGTCGTCGGCCCGGGTTGTTGTCGTCGGCCCGGGTTGTTGTCGTCGGCCCGGGTTGTTGTCGTCGGCCCGGGTTGTTGTCGTCGGCCCGGGTTGTTGTCGTCGGCCCGGGTTGTTGTCGGCCCGGGTTGTTGTCGTCGGCCCGGGTTGTTGTCGTCGGCCCGGGTTGTTGTCGTCGGCCCGGGTTGTTGTCGTCGGCCCGGGTTGTTGTCGTCGGCCCGGGTTGTTGTCGTCGGCCCGGGTTGTTGTCGTCGGCCCGGGTTGTTGTCGTCGGCCCGGGTTGTTGTCGTCGGCCCGGGTTGTTGTCGTCGGCCCGGGTTGTTGTTGTCGGCCCGGGTTGTTGTTGTCGGCCCGGGTTGTTGTTGTCGGCCCGGGTTGTTGTTGTCGGCCCGGGTTGTTGTTGTCGGCCCGGGTTGTTGTTGTCGGCCCGGGTTGTTGTTGTCGGCCCGGGTTGTTGTTGTCGGCCCGGGTTGTTGTTGTCGGCCCGGTTGTTGTTGTCGGCCCGGGTTGTTGTTGTCGGCCCGGGTTGTTGTGTCGGCCCGGGTTGTTGTTGTCGGCCCGGGTTGTTGTTCGTCGGCCCGGGTTGTTGTCGTCGGCCCGGGTTGTTGTCTGTCGGCCCGGGTTGTTGTCGTCGGCCCGGGTTGTTGTCGGCCCGGGTTGTTGTCGTCGGCCCGGGTTGTTGTCGTCGGCCCGGGTTGTTGTCGTCGGCCCGGGTTGTTGTCGTCGGCCCGGGTTGTTGTCGTCGGCCCGGGTTGTTGTCGTCGGGCCCGGGTTGTTGTCGTCGGCCCGGGTTGTTGTCGTCGGCCCGGGTTGTTGTCGTCGGCCCGGGTTGTTGTCGTCGGCCCGGGTTGTTGTCGTCGGCCCGGGTTGTTGTCGTCGGCCCGGGTTGTTGTCGTCGGCCCGGGTTGTTGTCGTCGGCCCGGGTTGTTGTCGTCGGCCCGGGTTGTTGTCGTCGGCCCGGGTTGTTGTCGTCGGCCCGGGTTGTTGTCGTCGGCCCGGGTTGTTGTCGTCGGCCCCGGGTTGTTGTCGTCGGCCCGGGTTGTTGTCGTCGGCCCGGGTTGTTGTCGTCGGCCCGGGTTGTTGTCGTCGGCCCGGGTTGTTGTCGTCGGCCCGGGTTGTTGTCGTCGGCCCGGGTTGTTGTCGTCGGCCCGGGTTGTTGTCGTCGGCCCCGGGTTGTTGTCGTCGGCCCGGGTTGTTGTCGTCGGCCCGGGTGTTGTTGGGTCGTCGGCCCGGGTTGTTGTCGTCGGCCCGGGTTGTTGTCGTCGGCCCGGGTTGTTGTCGTCGGCCCGGGTTGTTGTCGTCGGCCCGGGTTGTTGTCGTCGGGCCCGGGTTGTTGTCGTCGGCCCGGGTTGTTGTCGTCGGCCCGGGTTGTTGTCGTCGGCCCGGGTTGTTGTCGTCGGCCCGGGTTGTTGTCGTCGGCCCGGGTTGTTGTCGTCGGCCCGGGTTGTTGTCGTCGGCCCGGGTTGTTGTCGTCGGCCCGGGTTGTTGTCGTCGGCCCGGGTTGTTGTCGTCGGCCCGGGTTGTTGTCGTCGGCCCGGGTTGTTGTCGTCGGCCCGGGTTGTTGTCGTCGGCCCGGGTTGTTGTCGTCGGCCCGGGTTGTTGTCGTCGGCCCGGGTTGTTGTCGTCGGCCCGGGTTGTTGTCGTCGGCCCGGGTTGTTGTCGTCGGCCCGGGTTGTTGTCGTCGGCCCGGGTTGTTGTCGTCGGCCCGGGTTGTTGTCGTCGGCCCGGGTTGTGTCGTCGGCCCGGGTTGTTGTCGTCGGCCCGGGTTGTTGTCGTCGGCCCGGGTTGTTGTCGTCGGCCCGGGTTGTTGTCGTCGGCCCGGGTTGTTGTCGTCGGCCCGGGTTGTTGTCGTCGGCCCGGGTTGTTGTCGTCGGCCCGGGTTGTTGTCGTCGGCCCGGGTTGTTGTCGTCGGCCCGGGTTGTTGTCGTCGGCCCGGGTTGTTGTCGTCGGCCCGGGTTGTTGTCGTCGGCCCGGGTTGTTGTCGTCGGCCCGGGTTGTTGTCGTCGGCCCGGGTTGTTGTCGTCGGCCCGGGTTGTTGTCGTCGGCCCGGGTTGTTGTTGTCGGCCCGGGTTGTTGTCGTCGGCCCGGGTTGTTGTTGTGTCGGCCCGGGTTGTTGTTCGTCGGCCCGGGTTGTTGTCGTCGGCCCGGGTTGTTGTCGTCGGCCCGGGTTGTTGTCGTCGGCCCGGGTTGTTGTCGTCGGCCGGGTTGTTGTCGTCGGCCCGGGTTGTTGTCGTCGGCCCGGGTTGTTGTCGTCGGCCCGGGTTGTTGTCGTCGGCCCGGGTTGTTGTCGTCGGCCCGGGTTGTTGTCGTCGGCCCGGGTTGTTGTCGTCGGCCCGGGTTGTTGTCGTCGGCCCGGGTTGTTGTCGTCGGCCCGGGTTGTTGTCGTCGGCCCGGGTTGTTGTCGTCGGCCCGGGTTGTTGTCGTCGGCCCGGGTTGTTGTCGTCGGCCCGGGTTGTTGTCGTCGGCCCGGGTTGTTGTCGTCGGCCCGGGTTGTTGTCGTCGGGCCCGGGTTGTTGTCGTCGGGCCCGGGTTGTTGTCGTCGGCCCGGGTTGTTGTCGTCGGCCCGGGTTGTTGTCGTCGGCCCGGGTTGTTGTCGTCGGCCCGGGTTGTTGTCGTCGGCCCGGGTTGTTGTCGTCGGCCCGGGTTGTTGTTCGTCGGCCCGGGTTGTTGTCGTCGGCCCGGGTTGTTGTCGTCGGCCCGGGTTGTTGTCGTCGGCCCGGGTTGTTGTCGTCGGCCCGGGTTGTTGTCGTCGGCCCGGGTTGTTGTCGTCGGCCCGGGTTGTTGTCGTCGGCCCGGGTTGTTGTCGTCGGCCCCGGGTTGTTGTCGTCGGCCCGGGTTGTTGTCGTCGGCCCGGGTTGTTGTCGTCGGCCCGGGTTGTTGTCGTCGGCCCGGGTTGTTGTCGTCGGCCCGGGTTGTTGTCGTCGGCCCGGGTTGTTGTCGTCGGCCCGGGTTGTTGTCGTCGGCCCGGGTTGTTGTCGTCGGCCCGGGTTGTTGTCGTCGGCCCGGGTTGTTGTCGTCGGCCCGGGTTGTTGTCGTCGGCCGGGTTGTTGTCGTCGGCCCGGGTTGTTGTCGTCGGCCCGGGTTGTTGTCGTCGGCCCGGGTTGTTGTCGTCGGCCCGGGTTGTTGTCGTCGGCCCGGGTTGTTGTCGTCGGCCCGGGTTGTTGTCGTCGGCCCGGGGTTGTTGTCGTCGGCCCGGGGTTGTTGTCGTCGGCCCGGGTTGTTGTCGTCGGCCCGGGTTGTTGTCGTCGGCCCGGGTTGTTGTCGTCGGCCCGGGTTGTTGTCGTCGGCCCGGGTTGTTGTCGTCGGCCCGGGTTGTTGTCGTCGGCCCGGGTTGTTGTCGTCGGCCCGGGTTGTTGTCGTCGGGCCCGGGTTGTTGTCGTCGGCCCGGGTTGTTGTCGTCGGCCCGGGTTGTTGTCGTCGGCCCGGGTTGTTGTCGTCGGCCCGGGTTGTTGTCGTCGGCCCGGGTTGTTGTCGTCGGCCCGGGTTGTTGTCGTCGGCCCGGGTTGTTGTCGTCGGCCCGGGTTGTTGTCGTCGGCCGGGTTGTTGTCGTCGGCCCGGGTTGTTGTCGTCGGCCCGGGTTGTTGTCGTCGGCCCGGGTTGTTGTCGTCGGCCCGGGTTGTTGTCGTCGGGCGCGCCGGGTTGTTGTCGTCGGCCCGGGTTGTTGTCGTCGGCCCGGGTTGTTGTCGTCGGCCCGGGTTGTTGTCGTCGGCCCGGGGTTGTTGTCGTCGGCCCCGGGTTGTTGTCGTCGGCCCGGGTTGTTGTCGTCGGCCCGGGTTGTTGTCCGTCGGCCCGGGTTGTTGTCGTCGGCCCGGGTTGTTGTCGTCGCCCGGTTGTTGTCGTCGGCCCGGGTTGTTGTCGTCGGCCCGGGTTGTTGTCGTCGGGCCCGGGTTGTTGTCGTCGGCCCGGGTTGTTGTCGTCGGCCGGGTTGTTGTCGTCGGCCCGGGTTGTTGTCGTCGGCCCGGGTTGTTGTCGGTCGGGCCCGGGTTGTTGTCGAAGGACCGGGTTGTTGTCGTCGGCCCGGGTTGTTGTCGTCGGGCCGGGTTGGTTGTCGTCGG